>NC_080173.1:102562955-102567701 GCF_950295315.1 Erinaceus europaeus
GGTTAGGGTTAGGGTTAGGGTTAGGGTTAGGGTTAGGTTAGGGTTAGGGTTAGGGTTAGGGTTAGGGTTAGGGTTAGGGTTAGGGTTAGGGTTAGGGTTAGGGTTAGGGTTAGGGTTAGGGTTAGGGTTAGGGGTTAGGGTTAGGGTTAGGGTTAGGGTTAGGGTTAGGGTTAGGGTTAGGGTTAGGGTTAGGGTTAGGGTTAGGGTTAGGGTTAGGGTTAGGGTTAGGGTTAGGGTTAGGGTTAGGGTTAGGGTTAGGGTTAGGGTTAGGGTTAGGGTTAGGGTTAGGGTTAGGGTTAGGGTTAGGGTTAGGGTTAGGGTTAGGGTTAGGGTTAGGGTTAGGGTTAGGGTTAGGGTTACGGGTTAGGGTTAGGGTTAGGGTTAGGGTTAGGGTTAGGGTTAGGGTTAGGGTTAGGGTTAGGGTTAGGGTTAGGGTTAGGGTTAGGGTTAGGGTTAGGGTTAGGGTTAGGGTTAGGGTTAGGGTTAGGGTTAGGGTTAGGGTTAGGGTTAGGGTTAGGGTTAGGGTTAGGGTTAGGGTTAGGGTTAGGGTTAGGGTTAGGGTTAGGGTTAGGGTTAGGGTTAGGGTTAGGGTTAGGGTTAGGGTTAGGGTTAGGTTAGGGTTAGGGTTAGGGTTAGGGTTAGGGTTAGGGTTAGGGTTAGGGTTAGGGTTAGGGTTAGGGTTAGGGTTAGGGTTAGGGTTAGGGTTAGGGTTAGGGTTAGGGTTAGGGTTAGGGTTAGGGTTAGGGTTAGGGTTAGGGTTAGGGTTAGGGTTAGGGTTAGGGTTAGGGTTAGGGTTAGGGTTAGGGTTAGGGTTAGGGTTAGGGTTAGGGTTAGGGTTAGGGTTAGGGTTAGGGTTAGGGTTAGGGTTAGGGTTAGGGTTAGGGTTAGGGTTAGGGTTAGGGTTAGGGTTAGGGTTAGGGTTAGGGTTAGGGTTAGGGTTAGGGTTAGGGTTAGGGTTAGGGTTAGGGTTAGGGTTAGGTTAGGGTTAGGGTTAGGGTTAGGGTTAGGGTTAGGGTTAGGGTTAGGGTTAGGGTTAGGGTTAGGGTTAGGGTTAGGGTTAGGGTTAGGGTTAGGGTTAGGGTTAGGGTTAGGGTTAGGGTTAGGGTTAGGGTTAGGGTTAGGGTTAGGGTTAGGGTTAGGGTTAGGGTTAGGGTTAGGGTTAGGGTTAGGGTTAGGGTTAGGGTTAGGGTTAGGGTTAGGGTTAGGGTTAGGGTTAGGGTTAGGGTTAGGGTTAGGGTTAGGGTTAGGGTTAGGGTTAGGGTTAGGGTTAGGGTTAGGGTTAGGGTTAGGGTTAGGGTTAGGGTTAGGGTTAGGGTTAGGGTTAGGGTTAGGGTTAGGGTTAGGGTTAGGGTTAGGGTTAGGGTTAGGGTTAGGGTTAGGGTTAGGGTTAGGGTTAGGGTTAGGGTTAGGGTTAGGGTTAGGGTTAGGGTTAGGGTTAGGGTTAGGGTTAGGGTTAGGTTAGGGTTAGGGTTAGGGTTAGGGTTAGGGTTAGGGTTAGGGTTAGGGTTAGGGTTAGGGTTAGGGTTAGGGTTAGGGTTAGGGTTAGGGTTAGGGTTAGGGTTAGGGTTAGGGTTAGGGTTAGGGTTAGGGTTAGGGTTAGGGTTAGGGTTAGGGTTAGGGTTAGGGTTAGGGTTAGGGTTAGGGTTAGGGTTAGGGTTAGGGTTAGGGTTAGGGTTAGGGTTAGGGTTAGGGTTAGGGTTAGGGTTAGGGTTAGGGTTAGGGTTAGGGTTAGGGTTAGGGTTAGGGTTAGGGTTAGGGTTAGGGTTAGGGTTAGGGTTAGGGTTAGGGTTAGGGTTAGGGTTAGGGTTAGGGTTAGGGTTAGGGTTAGGGTTAGGGTTAGGGTTAGGGTTAGGGTTAGGGTTAGGGTTAGGGTTAGGGTTAGGGTTAGGGTTAGGGTTAGGGTTAGGGTTAGGGTTAGGGTTAGGGTTAGGGTTAGGGTTAGGGTTAGGGTTAGGGTTAGGGTTAGGGTTAGGGTTAGGGTTAGGGTTAGGGTTAGGGTTAGGGTTAGGGTTAGGGTTAGGGTTAGGGTTAGGGTTAGGGTTAGGGTTAGGGTTAGGGTTAGGGTTAGGGTTAGGGTTAGGGTTAGGGTTAGGGTTAGGGTTAGGGTTAGGGTTAGGGTTAGGGTTAGGGTTAGGGTTAGGGTTAGGGTTAGGGTTAGGGTTAGGGTTAGGGTTAGGGTTAGGGTTAGGGTTAGGGTTAGGGTTAGGGTTAGGGTTAGGGTTAGGGTTAGGGTTAGGGTTAGGGTTAGGGTTAGGGTTAGGGTTAGGGTTAGGGTTAGGGTTAGGGTTAGGGTTAGGGTTAGGGTTAGGGTTAGGGTTAGGGTTAGGGTTAGGGTTAGGGTAGTTAGGGTTAGGGTTAGGGTTAGGGTTAGGGTTAGGGTTAGGGTTAGGGTTAGGGTTAGGGTTAGGGTTAGGGTTAGGGTTAGGGTTAGGGTTAGGGTTAGGGTTAGGGTTAGGGTTAGGGTTAGGGTTAGGGTTAGGGTTAGGGTTAGGGTTAGGGTTAGGGTTAGGGTTAGGGTTAGGGTTAGGGTTAGGGTTAGGGTTAGGGTTAGGGTTAGGGTTAGGGTTAGGGTTAGGGTTAGGGTTAGGGTTAGGGTTAGGGTTAGGGTTAGGGTTAGGGTTAGGGTTAGGGTTAGGGTTAGGGTTAGGGTTAGGGTTAGGGTTAGGGTTAGGGTTAGGGTTAGGGTTAGGGTTAGGGTTAGGGTTAGGGTTAGGGTTAGGGTTAGGGTTAGGGTTAGGGTTAGGGTTAGGGTTAGGGTTAGGGTTAGGGTTAGGGTTAGGGTTAGGGTTAAGGGTTAGGGTTAGGGTTAGGGTTAGGGTTAAGGGTTAGGGTTAGGGTTAGGGTTAGGGTTAGGGTTAGGGTTAGGGTTAGGGTTAGGGTTAGGGTTAGGGTTAGGGTTAGGGTTAGGGTTAGGGTTAGGGTTAGGGTTAGGGTTAGGGTTAGGGTTAGGGTTAGGGTTAGGGTTAGGGTTAGGGTTAGGGTTAGGGTTAGGGTTAGGGTTAGGGTTAGGGTTAGGGTTAGGGTTAGGGTTAGGGTTAGGGTTAGGGTTAGGGTTAGGGTTAGGGTTAGGGTTAGGGTTAGGGTTAGGGTTAGGGTTAGGGTTAGGGTTAGGGTTAGGGTTAGGGTTAGGGTTAGGGTTAGGGTTAGGGTTAGGGTTAGGGTTAGGGTTAGGGTTAGGGTTAGGGTTAGGGTTAGGGTTAGGGTTAGGGTTAGGGTTAGGGTTAGGGTTAGGGTTAGGGTTAGGGTTAGGGTTAGGGTTAGGGTTAGGGTTAGGGTTAGGGTTAGGGTTAGGGTTAGGGTTAGGGTTAGGGTTAGGGTTAGGGTTAGGGTTAGGGTTAGGGTTAGGGTTAGGGTTAGGGTTAGGGTTAGGGTTAGGGTTAGGGTTAGGGTTAGGGTTAGGGTTAGGGTTAGGGTTAGGGTTAGGGTTAGGGTTAGGGTTAGGGTTAGGGTTAGGGTTAGGGTTAGGGTTAGGGTTAGGGTTAGGGTTAGGGTTAGGGTTAGGGTTAGGGTTAGGGTTAGGGTTAGGGTTAGGGTTAGGGTTAGGGTTAGGGTTAGGGTTAGGGTTAGGGTTAGGGTTAGGGTTAGGGTTAGGGTTAGGGTTAGGGTTAGGGTTAGGGTTAGGGTTAGGGTTAGGGTTAGGGTTAGGGTTAGGGTTAGGGTTAGGGTTAGGGTTAGGGTTAGGGTTAGGGTTAGGGTTAGGGTTAGGGTTAGGGTTAGGGTTAGGGTTAGGGTTAGGGTTAGGGTTAGGGTTAGGGTTAGGGTTAGGGTTAGGGTTAGGGTTAGGGTTAGGGTTAGGGTTAGGGTT
This sequence comes from Erinaceus europaeus, assembly GCF_950295315.1. Taxonomy (NCBI): domain Eukaryota; kingdom Metazoa; phylum Chordata; class Mammalia; order Eulipotyphla; family Erinaceidae; genus Erinaceus; species Erinaceus europaeus. The sequence goes on from NC_080173.1 coordinate 102,566,761, forward strand.
AGGGTTAGGGTTAGGGTTAGGGTTAGGGTTAGGGTTAGGGTTAGGGTTAGGGTTAGGGTTAGGGTTAGGGTTAGGGTTAGGGTTAGGGTTAGGGTTAGGGTTAGGGTTAGGGTTAGGGTTAGGGTTAGGGTTAGGGTTAGGGTTAGGGTTAGGGTTAGGGTTAGGGTTAGGGTTAGGGTTAGGGTTAGGGTTAGGGTTAGGGTTAGGGTTAGGGTTAGGGTTAGGGTTAGGGTTAGGGTTAGGGTTAGGGTTAGGGTTAGGGTTAGGGTTAGGGTTAGGGTTAGGGTTAGGGTTAGGGTTAGGGTTAGGGTTAGGGTTAGGGTTAGGGTTAGGGTTAGGGTTAGGGTTAGGGTTAGGGTTAGGGTTAGGGTTAGGGTTAGGGTTAGGGTTAGGGTTAGGGTTAGGGTTAGGGTTAGGGTTAGGGTTAGGGTTAGGGTTAGGGTTAGGGTTAGGGTTAGGGTTCGGGTTAGGGTTAGGGTTAGGGTTAGGGTTAGGGTTAGGGTTAGGGTTAGGGTTAGGGTTAGGGTTAGGGTTAGGGTTAGGGTTAGGGTTAGGGTTAGGGTTAGGGTTAGGGTTAGGGTTAGGGTTAGGGTTAGGGTTAGGGTTAGGGTTAGGGTTAGGGTTAGGGTTAGGGTTAGGGTTAGGGTTAGGGTTAGGGTTAGGGTTAGGGTTAGGGTTAGGGTTAGGGTTAGGGTTAGGGTTAGGGTTAGGGTTAGGGTTAGGGTTAGGGTTAGGGTTAGGGTTAGGGTTAGGGTTAGGGTTAGGGTTAGGGTTAGGGTTAGGGTTAGGGTTAGGGTTAGGGTTAGGGTTAGGGTTAGGGTTAGGGTTAGGGTTAGGGTTAGGGTTAGGGTTAGGGTTAGGGTTAGGGTTAGGGTTAGGGTTAGGGTTAGGGTTAGGGTTAGGGTTAGGGTTAGGGTTAGGGTTAGGGTTAGGGTTAGGGT
>NC_080174.1:1612839-1652839 GCF_950295315.1 Erinaceus europaeus
GAAAAGAAGTTTAAACTCAGGCTCCTGACAACAGTTGTTTTTTCACAGAACAGCATCAGATTCCTGAAGGGAATCTGCTCTTTGCTGAGAGGCGGCAAGGATGGTTAATTACCTGATCAGATTCTGCTCTGTGTCAAGAAGAAATCTGTTGTTGATGGCAGTTGTTGGAAGCCATTTCCCTAAATTATTTGCTCCACTCTCCTTTTCATGGTTACATAAATGCTTGACAAGTAGCAGGGCAAGTACAAGTCGGAATTTTGAGAAATTCAATGAATCCTACTAGGAACTGTGGAATTTTTTTTTTTTGCATATGATTTTTTGGGGGGACAGTATATCAACCAATTTTTGGTTTTTAGATTTTTTTACTCAGATACTTTACTTGCTATATTCACAAATTCATACACTGTTTCCTTTCTGGTCTTAGTCTCAATCATTTACCTACTTACTCAGCTAAGGGTGCTGGTAACATCTCCTATTTCTATGAAGAGAAAACAGAGAAGGAGAGAGATGGGTCTGCTTCTCAAATGGCTGTGTGAGCAGAGATGTGTTACCCGTGACTTCTTTTCAGAGAAGGCTGAAAGGTTCTGAAGTCAACCTTCCGGTGCAGGCCGTGCTCAGCCTGTAGAGTCCCACTGGGCTCATAGCATCCCCACCTCCTGTGACCTCGGCCTCACATGAAAGAGAGAGAACTCTCAGGCAGGAGGCAGCTGCCTCCTCAGCCAGGTAAGAAATCACTCTGCTCGTGTCGGGGGTCGGGAAGCTCTGAGAGGCCACGCGGCCCTCCCAGTCCACAGCTGTGTCAGACACGCACGCCTTCTGCCCCACCGTCCCAACAGCTGGACGAAATGTCGGTCCCGGGGGTCGTGCGCGGCATTGGCACGGTGCAGATGCAGGCTGTGGAGAAAGTCAGACATCTCAGGTAGGAGTGCACCGGGGGCACGGACACTCGCAGGAGCCAGCAGCCATCCTCACAGGGGTGGCAAGCGTGGGGATTCTACGGAACACTAGTACAGGCTGCTGTTTCCCTCCTTCCCTTTCAGAGGTGCAGGAAAGAAAGGACGAACGGGAAAAAACTGACAAGCTGTGCCTCAAGCCTCAGCACGGTCACGCGGTTCCTTTCCACCCCACAGCCCTTTCCAGGCTCGGTGCCAGCCCGGCCGCCTCTGCCTTTCCTGCTGTCCTCTGTCTGTCTCTGCTGGTACCCTCCCCCTGTGCCGCCCCACTGGGGGCCTGACGGAAGATGAGGGAGAAGAGGCGAGAGGTTGAGGGAGAGCGAGACTCTCTGGCAGGAGTGGAGTCCCTTCATTGTCGTCTTGCAATTCAAAATGTGTTTGACCCCCATTAGTGAGCAGAAGTCTGCCATTAAGAGCGTAAGTGGCTCAGGAGCCCGAGGCCAGACGGCCTTTGCAATCGCAGACTCTCAGACAGCTTCCTGGGGAAGCTCTGCGTGTGTCTGCAGAAGGCGTGCGGCCACCAGATGATGCCTCCCCGCTCCTGGCTCTCCTTTCCAGCTCTGGGCACAGAAATGTCCAGACAGGAGGTCCGGCGATGGCGCAGCGGGTTAAGCGTACGTGGCACAAAGTGCAAGGACCGGCAGAAGGATCCCGCTTCGAGCCCCCGGCTCCCCACCTGCAGGGGAGTCGTTTCACAGGCAGTGAAGCAGGTCTGCAGGTGTCTGTCTTTCTCTCCCCCCTCTATCTTCCCCTCCTCTCCCCATTTCTCTCTGTCCTATCCAACAACGATGACATCAACAACAGTAATAACCACAACAAGGCTACAACAACAAGGGCAACAAAAACAGGGGGAGGGATGGACTCCAGGAGCAGTGGATTCATGGTGTGGGCACTGAGCCCCAGCAATGACCCTGGAGGCAAAAAAAATGCCGCAGACATAATATCCACACACCAGGCCCATGCTTCTCTGGAAACTGCAAGTGACCGACCGGCACAGAAGACAGAGCAGTGAGAACAGCAGACGTCTCAGAGCTCCATGAACACACCCACTGACGGGTCGCAGATGCCCATGGGCATTTGGATGGCAGCCTGGCAGTACTCAGACCACACACAGGAGTTAACTTCACCACACGACCCAGTTTCTCTTGAGGACAGATGAAAACAGGAGCCGACACTGCTTCACCACTTTACCCATGAACAGTAAAGTCAAATTCTGACAAAGAAGGGCTGAGCACAGGGCATGCAGCAAGAACCTAGGGAGAGTTTTCTGTTTATTTGATTCATCTTCACACAAATACAAAAATGGGTTGGGGTCGGGCGGTGGCGCAGCGGGGTAAGCGCAGGTGGCGCAAAGTGCAAGGACCAACACGAGGATCTAGGTTCGAGCCCCCGACTCCCCACATGCAGGGGAGTCACTTCAAGGTGGTGAAGCAAGTCTGCAGGTGTCTTTCTCTCCCCCTCTCTGTCTTCCCCTCCTCTCTCCATTTCTCTCTGTCCTATCCGACAACGATAATGACATCAACAACAACAACAATAACCACAACAAGGCTACAACAACAAGAGCAACAAAAGGGGGAAAAATGCCTCCCAGGAGCAGTGGATTCATGGTGCAGGCACCGAGCCCCAACAATAACCCCGGAGGCAAAAAAAAATGGGTCAGCAAGCTAGTTTAGCTGGTAGGGTGACTGCAACTGCCATTTGTTTGCTATCAAGCTACTCGCTGTAAGCATCTGTGGTCTATGTGATACATGAAAAAGAACTGTTCAATATTGCTGGGCCAGGGGAAGTATTCTACAGTGAGAAAAAAACCTGTTTGGCATCCTCAAAATTTCAGAAATTTTTAGGAAGCTACAACATATACAGATATTAACAAGATGTCAAAACATGGGAGGAAAGTTAGGGGTAAATTTAAGTCATATCCCATTCTGTTTCCTTGTCAGGTTTCCCCTGCAGTGTAGCCTACAGACAGGAGTACCAGCCAGTGCTCCTTAGCACTGCACGTGAGCACACACTCAGTCTCCTTAGCACGGCCTGCACGTGAGCACACACTCAGTCTCCTTAGCACGGCCTGCACGTGAGCACACACTCAGTCTCCTTAGCATGGCCTGCACGTAAGCACACACTCAGTCTCCTTAGCACGGCCTGCACGTGAACACACACTCAGTCTCCGTAGCAGGACCATCTCACACCCTCCCCAGAGGAAAAGACTTTGTTCTCACTATAAGAGCCTGTGGAATCCCCTCTCTTAGAAAATTAATTTCTTATAGGTTAAATATGTTTTCTTGTACCATAGCTGCCCGGTTCAGAGTTGAGTTGGAAAATCTTGACAAGAAACTATATTCCCAAGACAGCAGCTATCCTGTCAGTCATTTGCTAGTAAAGTGAGTTTAAAAATAAAGATACAAATCAGAATAAGAGTCAAGTACCTGGAAGAAAATTTATCAAAGTAGGCATAAGTGCTGGGAACTGTAGACACTGCCAGGTGAAGTCAGAAGACACACGTGGGCAGGCCTCTGCTCATGGGGGAGAGTGACCAGGCTTAAAAGGCCACATCAGCAGAATAACTCAGACCCAACAGATCCCCTACAAATCCCTGTGGCCTTTTCAAATCCACAGAACAGCTGTGAAGTCTGTGAAGGCACACAGAGACCCGGACTAACCAAGACAGTGCTGAGGAGACCAGCTCTGACGTCTGTGAAGGCACACAGACCCCCGGACTAACCAAGACAGTGCTGAGGAGACCAGCTCTGACGTCTGTGAAGGCACACAGACCCCCGGACTAACCAAGACAGTGCTGAGGAGACCAGCTCTGACGTCTGTGAAGGCACACAGAGACCCGGACTAACCAAGACAGTGCTGAGGAGACCAGCTCTGACGTCTGTGAAGGCACACAGACCCCCGGACTAACCAAGACAGTGCTGAGGAGACCAGCTCTGACGTCTGTGAAGGCACACAGACCCCCGGACTAACCAAGACAGTGCTGAGGAGACCAGCTCTGACGTCTGTGAAGGCACACAGAGACCCGGACTAACCAAGACAGTGCTGAGGAGACCAGCTCTGACATCTGTGAAGGCACACAGAGACCCGGACTGACTAACCAAGACAGTGCTGAGGAGACCAGCTCTGACGTCTGTGAAGGCACACAGACCCCCGGACTAACCAAGACAGTGCTGAGGAGACCAGCTCTGACGTCTGTGAAGGCACACAGACCCCCGGACTAACCAAGACAGTGCTGAGGAGACCAGTTCTGACGTCTGTGAAGGCACACAGAGACCCAGTCTAACCAAGACAACGCTGAGGAGACCAGCTCTGACATCTGTGAAGGCACACAGAGACCCGGTCTAACCAAGACAGTGCTGAGGAGAAGAGCTCTGAGGTCTGTGAAGGCACACAGACCCCCAGACTAACCAAGATAGTGCTGAGGAGACCAGCTCTGACGTCTATGAAGGCACACAGAGACCCAGACTAACCAAGACAGTGCTGAGGAAAAAAAAGAAAAAAATGGAGGTATCTTTACCACCAGATCCCAAACTATACTGTAGTGAGATAGTAGTCAAAATAACATGATATTGGAATAAAAATAGACATGTGACTCATCAAAATAGAATTGAGAGTCCAGAAGTGAACTCATGCATACATGGAAAGATATTTTATAGCGAGAGAGACCAGAGCATACAGCTGAGAAGGGAAAGTCTCTTCAGCAAATGCCATTTGGAGTGTGCATAGCCGTGAAGCCCAGGCCAGCCCAGAACTGAACAAAAGAAAGAAACAAACCATTACTTAACACGCGCGCACACACACAGGCACACGCACAGGCACACACACACACAGGCACAAGCACACAACACACATGCACACGCACAGGCACACACACACACACACAAGCACACACAACACACAGGCGCACACACACCCACGCACACGCACACACACATGCACAGCCACACACACGCACATGCACACGCATACACACAGGCACATGCACACAACACACACGCACAGGCGCACACACACCCATGCACACGCACACACACGCACAGGCACACAACACACAGGCACGCACAGGCACATGCACACACAGGCACGCACAGGCACATGCACACACACACGTACAGGCACACGCACACACACACACAGGCACACTGATTCAGAACAAATTGAAGATTTGAGTATAAGGCCCGAGACCACCCCTTTCTCAACAACGAGGGCGGACTTGAGCCGCGAATGGTAAACAGAGTCAGGCAGATGCCTGATGGTATCTCTCATTTGTGCGACAGAAATAACCAAGACAAAACAAAAAAAACCCCACAATGATTCATGACAAGAACAGCTTTTAGATTCTCTTCAAAACAGGATGGTGGGCAACGGGCAGGGGAGGAGGCGCGGAGAGCGGAAGGAGTGATTTCAGTCTCCTGGGAAGCTCTGCGGTGGGTGACGGGAGTTCTGCACACAAGTGCAGAAGTGAGGTTATACCCTCACATTTTCTTTCTCTCCTCTCTCTCTCTCTCTCTCTCTCACCTCTCAGGTTATCGCTGGGGCTCAGTGCCTGCACTACGAATTCACTGCACCTGGAGGCCATTTCTCCTATTTTTGTTCCCCTTTTTGTTTTGTTGTTATTGTCATTGCCGTCGTTGTTTTTGGACAGGACAGAGAGAAATCGACAGAAGAGAGGAAGACAGAAGGGGAGAGAAAGACAGACACCTGCAGACCTGCTTTACAGCTTGTGAAGCGACTCCCCTGCAGGTGGGGAGGCGGGGGCTCGAACCGGGATCCTTGCGTTGGTCCCTGCGCTTTGTGCCATGTGTGTATGTAGCCTGCTGTGCTACCGCCCATCTCCCTTTCTCTCTATTTATTGAATAGAGAGAGAAATCAAGAGGTGAGGGGAGAGAAAGACATCTGCAGCCCTGTTTCACCACCCGTGAAGCTTCCCCCTTGTGAGGACCAGGGGCTCGAACCCAGGTCCTTGTGCACTGTAACGTGTACTTAATGGAGTGCATCACTATTTGGACTGTGCTCTCAAACTTTACATGTTATTGGAAAAACTGAGATAAATACAGTTCTAATTAAAATAGATTAAGAGGAACGTTGTACAAAATTAAACTTCTGTAGGTTTCAGTCATTTAAACATAAGAAGCAAAAGTCACACCCACTAAGATATAAGGAGAAAATGGGTGGACACCTTCAGAGTCTTAACTGTTAACAGTCTCAAGTAGCAGAAAAATCAGAAAACCAGTGATGGTTAGTCTTCTGGTGATAATCTAGTCCTGTTCCTCTATGTACAGTCCTTTCTTGTTATTCCATGCTAAAGACCAGAGACTCCTTTAAATTTAAGTTAAAGAGCACCTGAGCTCAGGTGAACACTGGCATCAGGTGTGTGGCTTTTCCCGCCAGAACACTTGTGCAAACAAGAGACCAGGCTGCCGTCCACCGAGACCTGGCTTCAGACGCCATCAGCCGCCAGAGGAAGGACACTCACGTGGCAGGCGGCTCACGCTCGGCGCCCGGACCGTGTATTAGCAAGACAGTCCAGTCGGGAGCTTGTGAATTCCCTCGTCTCTCTCTCTCTCTCTCTCTCTCTCTCTCTCTCTCGATGTGTGTGGCATTCTTTAATGTAAATTAATAAAATTTTCAAAGGAAAAAAAAAGAAACATACACATATTTGCAATACAAAGTTAATTCAGGGGTCCAGGTGGTGGCGCACCTGGCTGAGCGCAGATGTTCCAGGGCGCAAGGACCCAGGTTCCAGCCCCGGTCCCTACCTGCAGGGCGAAGCTTCACAAGTGGTGAAGCCGGGATGCAGATTTCTCTCTCTCTTCCTCTCTATTTTCCCTTCCCTCTTGTTTTCTGTCTCTGTCCAGTAAACAATTAAATTTAATAAAACAATTTGAAGTTAAAAAACAAAGTAATGAGCAACTGCCATGTTGTACCCTCAGGACGAGGTCACTAGCTGAACCAACCAGCGCCTGCTCCTTTAGCCGAAACATAGTCTCTGAGTACGTTCCCGGCAGACACATTCCTCAGTCTGGATATTTCTAATAAGAAAGCCCCACTCCAGAGGTAATGAGGCAGAGACACAAGGCAGTTTGGGGATCTTACTATTTAAGTATAAATTATCAGTTTCTAATGTAGGCAATATTGTAAACTAGTTGTGCTTTAAAATATCAAGAACGTCTCAACTGCATTAAAAATAGAACTACAATCATGGCTCACCTATCACAACAGTAATGACCGTCTATGGAGTGGCAAGACAAAAACCACCTAACAAGAAAAGCAGTCACTACACACTGTTGTAAATGGTTCCAACTCCGAGGGTGGCGGCGTCAGTGGCGTCAGTGGCGGCGTCAGTGCTCTGCAGGCTGCAGAGACTTTACTTCCTTGTGGTGAAAAGCAAAAGGACCCAACCACATTGAGAAGACAGTCGGGCAGATCTGCATAAAATCAAACATACCCCCCCGAGTGAACCACTCTTAAACTGAGACTGTGTTCACTGAGAGAAGGGATGAGTCAGTAGGTGCTTGGAGCGTCTGCCTTCTCTTCTCTCCGGGGATGTCTCCGGCTCCTGCAAGGCGAAGAATGAAGACTAAGACTCCTGGAAGAAAGATCCTGGCCAGGCAAGAAGGAAAGGCAGACTTGGGGAAGATGCCATGGGACAGGAGGGGAAGAGGACCATCAGTGTCATGTACCAAATTCTGAGCAGACAAATAAAAACCAGACTGGAGGTGCTGTCTTCCACCAGAGGAAGATGGGTCCTGATATTGGGGCACCTTGGAACGTTCCTACTCATGACCACAGAATGTGAGCTCAGACCTACAGGGATGCAGAGGTCACACAGGCTCCTGTGCTAAATATGGGCCCCAGATCAGATCCAGAGGGCTTACAGTCAATAATATTTATACACTTTTCCCATATCTGGCAGCTACTTTCTTCCCTGATCCAGCTTTCTGGTCCTTTTTCCAACTATGACACCATCTCCCCAGACAATAACTTGGTCCCACCTGTATATCAGATGTCAGGCTCGGGCAAAAACTAATAAAGTCATGGGCCTTTTGGAACATACCTAAAACAGACCTACTAGGTATTTCCAAAATGGAGACCCCAACTCTTCATCTGCAATATTCCAGCCTTTACGTTCATAATTAATCAACAATTTGTTTGGCTCTATATGTTAGCTCTTTTTCAGCCACCAGGTTCCAGACGCTACCGTGAAGCCAACCAGACCTCCCTGGGCAGACGACCCCACCAGTGTGTCCTGGAGCCCTGCTTCCCCAGAGCCCTTCCCCACTAGGGAAAGAGAGAGACAGGCTGGGAGTGTGGATCCACCTGTCAACGCCCATGTTCAGCAGGGAAGCAATGACAGAAGCCAGACCTTCCACCTTCTGCATCCCACAATGACCCTGGGTCCATGATCCCAGAGGGATAGAGAATGGGAAAGCTATCAGGGGAGGGGATGGGATTCGGAGTTTTGGTGGTGGGAATTGTGTGGAGTTGTACCTCTGTTATCCTATGGTTTTGTCAGTACTTCCTTTTTATAAATAAAAATTTTAAAAAGGGGGAGTCAGGTGATAGCACAGCAGGTTAAACGCAGGTAGTGCAAAGCACAAGGACCAGAAGAAGGATCCCAGTTCAAGCCCCCAGTCCCCCACCTGCAAGGGAGTCGCTTCACAGGCAGTGAAGCAGGTCTGCAGGTGTCTGTCTTTCTCCCCCCCCCCCCCCCCCCCCCCGTCTTCCCTTCCTCTCTCCACTTCTGTCTGTCCTATCCAACAACGATGACATTAATAATTACAACAATGTCGGGCTGAGCTTCACTGATGGGAGACAGACGACCCGGGACTCATGGCTGGGTTGTAGGCAGTATCTCTTTATTCATGCAGGACACAGCGCAATCTATACCAAGCTAAGCTAAACTAACTACTACAAACAATCTTGTCTTTATAAATATACTAGCCCAGTAGGGTGGGAACAGGATGTGACGCAGAGAGGGTGGAGAGAAAAGTGACTGGTGAAAATCAGGGTATGATAAGGAGAGGGGGCGGAACAGGTGAGAATTCTCCCACTGAACCACCAATTCCCTGGAGGGAAGGTGGTGCTTGTTAACAGAGGTTATGTAAATAGAATACAGTGTTATGTAAATAGAATGCAGGGGGGATTAAACCAAATGAAACAGAAGGGGTTTTTAAAGCATACCAACACAACAAGGACAACGAAAGGGAATAAGTAAATAAAAATTATAAAAAAATTTAAAAAAGAAAAACTAATAATAAATAAAAAAGGACTTTATGGTGTCTTTTTAGGTCTTTCTACTTGCTTGCTGCAAATACTGACTCACTGCAGACTACTGTGCACTCTTTCTTTCAGGCATATATTTTACCCTAATTTATGGATACATGTGAACATATGCCCTATCTCACGGGGCCTGGTCTATAACTAGGTTTTGGGACAACATACTCTGTCTTCTACCTGAGGGAGATGGGTCCTGAAATTGGAGCAGCTTGGAACAATCCTACTCATGACCACAGAATGTGAGCTCAGATCTATAGGGATGCAGAGGTCACACAGAGTCCCAAGCTGAATAAGGGCCTCAGATCAGATCAAATCGATGGGGTTTACAGTCAACAATATTTATACCCTTTCCCTGATCCAGCTTTCTGGTCTTTTTCCAGCCATGATGTCATCTCCACAGACAATAACTTGGATCCACCTGCATATGAGATGTCAGGCTCAGAAGAAAAAAAAAACTAGTATAGTCATGGGTCCTTTGGAATACAACTAATCTTCATCTGCAATATTCCATTAGGTTAATGATTAGTTAACAATTTGTTTGGCTTTATATTTTAACTTATTTTTAGCCACCAAGTTCCAGATGCTAACATGATACCAATGTGGGCAGATGACCCCACCCATGTGTCCTGGAGCCCCGCTTCCCCAGAGCCCTGCCCCACTAGGAAAAGAGAGAGACAGGCTGGGAGTATGGATCCACCTGCCAACACCCATGTCCAGTGAGGAAGCAATTACAGAAGCCAGACCTTCCACCTTCTGCATCCCACAGTGACCCTGGGTCCATACTCCCAGAGCAATAAAGAATAGGAAAGCTGTCAGGGGAGGGGATGGGATATGGAGTTCTGGTGGTGGGAATTTTGTGGAGTTGTACCCCTCTTATCCTGTGGCTTTTGTCAGTGTTTCCGTTTTATAAATAATAAAAAAATAGAGATAGATAGATAGATAGATAGGTAGATAGATAGATAGATAGATAGATAGATAGATAGATACGGACCAGAGCCCTGCTCAGCTCTAGCTGATGGTGGTGCTGAGGATTGAACCTGGGACCTCAGAGCCTCAGGCAGAAGAGTCTTTTATAGAACCACTGTGCTCTCTTCCCCAGCCTGTTAATATTTTTCTGATCTTAGGCTAGTCGCCCTAAAAGTGTCTAGAGGGAGGTGCCGGGAACACTTTCTTTCTAAAGGAAATTCCGACTTTTCCAGGAAGACACGCTGCCCGAAGCCTGGCTCATCCCTGACCCCCGTCTGCCCCGAGCACGAGGGCTCCTGCCCCTTCCCTGGGAGAAGGATGAGAAGAAACTCCTGCCATTGGCAAAGCTGTCTCACTTGAGGACGAGGTGCGATGGCTCCGCTGTCTGTGATCATTAGGAAGAGAGGGAAGGTGAGACTGAAAGGGAGGAGAGTCCAGGACCACTCGCCCCCGGCCCCACCTTCTCTCCCCACCCGCCTTTTATGGCTGGAGACACCGGGCGGCTCCTTCGAGGGCGCACCCGTCCTCGGCAGCCCTCTCTCACTCTGCCTTTCCTGCTTCAGAGTGAGGTGAGCACACACGTGCGTCTAGTGAAGCAGAAGTAAGTCCTGGGCTCTTGTGAACGTGTGTTCGGACGCTGGGAACGGGACCCGGAGAAACTAACAGCCCCACAGTGCACCTGAGTGAGACAGACCCAGCAGACCTGCCATGGGCTGTGGGGTTGGGAAGGTCCTGCTCCCAGGCCAGCCAGCCAGCCCCCGGCCTGTCTCTGACCCGCGATCTGGTAGATGCAAGTCACTGGACAGAGGTCGAGTGACAGGACCAGAAGAAGCAAGTGTCCGTGTTCAAATGTGCTCGGTATGCTGGAAGCCTTCATGGAACTTGAGCAGAGTAAAGACGGCAGTGCGAGACTGCAGGTAGGAGCATGCGCACTGCTGTCTGAGTTAAGAACCGTTACTGCTAAGAACACACAGGTTGGACCAGAGAGACAGTCTGTCAGGTAGAGCGCCTGTCCTCCTGTGCGCAGACCACGTGTGAGCCCAGGCACCACCTGGGGAGAGTTAGCAGCACTGGGGAAAGCTCTCATGCTGTACTGTCTCTCCTTCACTTGCTACCCCTCCCTCCTGCCTCTCTATCTGAATGAACCAATCTGCCAGGAAGTGGTGACAAAAATCAGTATGAATACAACAGCTGTGCAGTTGTGCTGGTCTGCCTTTCTCTCACAGCCTCCCCTCCCCAAATTAGCTGCTATATACTAAGTCTATACTCAGAAGAACATCGCTGAAGAATATTCCAAGGGAGGTGATAATGTCTGGAACTATCTCGGGGGCGTGAAGGAAACAGCCGCTTTCAAGAGTCTGCTCAGCCAGCGCTCTACTCGCAGAGGCTCAGGGAGCAGGACCCTCGGGCCCGCGGTGACCCGCACAGTGTGACTGGTGACCCTGCAGAGACAGTTTGAGAAGTTCTGGGGAACAGACACGTGGTTCACGGATTATAAGAACCTGAGTCGCTGTTTCTCAGCGCGGCTCACCTCATGTGCTAGAGGTATTTTATACCACGGCAGTTACATATTTTGAAACAGATCACAGGGAGTCGGGCGGTGGCGCAGTGGGTTAAGCGCACGTGGCGCAAAGCTCCTGGCTCCCCACCTGTAGGGGCGTCGCTTCAAAGGCAGTGAAGCAGGTCTGCAGGTGTCTGTGTTTCTCTCCCCCTCTCTGTCTTCCCCTCCTCTCTCCATTTCTCTCTGTCCTAGCCAACAACGATGACATCAATAACAACAACAACAAGAAACAGAGAGCAGTCAGCTAAGTGATTTGACTTTTCAGGACCATTTGTTTTTCTTTAGTGTTTATAGGCCAAGCTGATCAAGGCTGAATGTCTCTGTCCTCCCAAACTCGAGCTTCTGTCAGGTCTGACGTGACTTCCAAGGCTGAGAGTATAAGCTGCTGTTACTTACAGTGGCTGCAGGGATGCCCCTGCTTATGAAACAACAGTGAGCAGGTGTGCCTGTCTGCTGCAAACCTCACAAGGCCACAGACGCGTTTAAAGGCTTGATCAACAACCATCCAGGCGAATCTTAGACTCTAAAAGCCAAAATTCTGCTGCACACTGAACAGTCATTTCATTTTCTCTTCTGCAAGGCGGACTCCACTGCAGAGCGGACAGAAAGACGGGTTTTGCTGAAGCCTGGGCGGAAGCGCAGTCACTACACCAAGGCCCTCCCCACACGGCCATCCCTCTCCACAGGCCGTGGGGGGCTCCAAGCAAAGCTTCCCTCCCCAAGACAGCGCCCACTGCACTGCACTGCACTGCTGGTGCCTTTCCTGTGGGCTTTTCCTGTGGGCCTGACCCCAACACAGGCCCAGGTGGTCGGAGCTGAGCCTCCGCTGCCCCTTGCAGGCCCTCAGGCTCTGCCTGGGACTGGACTTGCTCCTTTGGCAACAACTGGGGACTTGTGGGCTTCCATGGCAATGCCTGCCAGTTCTCTGGATTATCTACCTATCATCTATCAGTCTACCCATTCATTCACATACCCATCCATCCATCCATCCATTCATCCATCCAGTGATCCTCCATTCATCCATCCACCTACCTATTACTAATCCATCATCTATCTATCTATCTATCTATCTATCTATCTATCTATCTATCTATCTATCTATCTATCCATCTATCCATCTATCTATCTAATGCTCAGCTATAAAAAATGGTGACTTTATCATTTTCAGCTGATCTTGGATGGACCTTGAAAAATTCATGTTAAGTGAAATCAGTCAGAAACAGAAGGATGAATATGGGATGATCTCACTCTCAGGCAGAAGTTGAAAAACAAGATCAGAGAAAACACAAGTAGAACCTGAACTGGAATTGGCGTATGGCACCAAAGTAAAAGACTCTGGGGTGGGTGAAGGGGAGAATACAGGTCCAAAAAGGATGACAGAGGACCTAGTGGGGAGTTGTATTGTTATATGGAAAACTGAGAAATGTTATTCATGTACGAACTACTGTATTTACTATTGAATGTAAAACATTAATTCCCCAATAAAGAAATTTAAAAAAAGAATATATAACCTCTCTTTACCCCATGTCTCTGTGTCTCTGTCTCTCCCAGAAACCACTGCACCAGCTCCCCTCATGGGAAACCCCTCCGCCAGGCCCAGGCCACAAGGTTCTGGATGCCAGGGACCCGTTTCTGCCCACACGGAGCCCATGCTCACCCGTCTCCAACTCTGGGAAACACCAAGCAGAACATGGACGGGGCTTACGGTGCTGTCACAAAGTCAAGGACTCTGGGTGGGAGCTCAGGTCCTGGTGCTGACAGTGGAGGGGGGCTGGGCTGGGGGGACAGTGTGGCACAAAACTGAAGAATGTCCCACAGGGACCAGCAACTGTGTCTACTGTGAACCACTCAAGCCCAATAAAATATGTTAAAAACCTGAAAAATAAAGGCCGGCGCTGATGAAGCTGCAGGAGGGAGTCTGGGGAGTCCCTGGCACCCTTGGGTGCCCACCTGAGTTAACTCGGCATCTCGGCAGGGGCAGCAAGGGCTCCTGGGAGCCTCCCCGACCCCCCCCAACACAGACGCGCAGACGCACTCCGGAGACTGACCTGCACTGTCCACTCGTTCTGGAGCTCCGTGCCCGCGAAGATGACCCGCAGCTGCTCAGCGGGGACGCCCTGCCGCCTGGCCACCGCCTCCTTGAGCTGGGCCACGCTGGTGTCCCCGTCCACCTCCACAGGGAAGCCATGGTTGGAGTTGAACCTGACCAGGACTGTCGGGGGAGAGAGAGAGAGAAGCGAGTGTCACAGAGGCCACAGTGCCAGCCTGGTCCCGGCCCTGCTGTCCATGAGTGGCCCATCTTCTCTGTCACCCAGATCCCAGAGCCCCAGCAGTGGGCAGGACGGGGACCCCAGGGTGTCCCTGGGGGGTTTCCTGGGAGTTCCTGAGTCACAGGCCATTGCTGGGCAGAGGGCCTGGGATGCTTTGCAATTGGGGCTCCTGTCCTGCCCCCACCACAGGGCAAGCCCTGGGTGCTGGGGCCCTGCCAGAGGTCCTGCTCCCCTCTCTCTAACTGGAGTCTGCAGGTCCCAGGCCAGAGGTCCTGCTCCCCTCTCTCTAACTGGAGTCTGCAGGTCCCAGGCCAGAGGTCCTGCTCCCCTCTCTCTAACTGGAGTCTGCAGGTCCCAGGCCAGAGGTCCAGTTCCTCTCTCTAACTGGAGTCTGCAGGTCCCAGGCCAGAGGTCCTGCTCCCCTCTCTCTAACTGGAGTCTGCAGGTCCCAGGCCAGAGGTCCAGTTCCTCTCTCTAACTGGAGTCTGCAGGTCCCAGGCCAGAGGTCCTGCTCCCCTCTCTCTAACTGGAGTCTGCAGGTCCCAGGCCAGAGGTCCTGCTCCCCTCTCTCTAACTGGAGTCTGCAGGTCCCAGGCCAGAGGTCCTGCTCCCCTCTCTCTCTAACTGGAGTCTGCAGGTCCCAGGCCAGAGGTCCTGCTCCCCTCTCTCTCTAACTGGAGTCTGCAGGTCCCAGGCCAGAGGTCCTGCTCCCCTCTCTCTAACTGGAGTCTGCAGGTCCCAGGCCAGAGGTCCAGTTCCTCTCTCTAACTGGAGTCTGCAGGTCCCAGGCCAGAGGTCCTGCTCCCCTCTCTCTAACTGGAGTCTGCAGGTCCCAGGCCAGAGGTCCTGCTCTCCTCTCTCTAACTGGAGTCTGCAGGTCCCAGGCCAGAGGTCCTGCTCCCCTCTCTCTAACTGGAGTCTGCAGGTCCCAGGTCAGAGGTCCAGTTCCTCTCTCTAACTGGAGTCTGCAGGTCCCAGGCCAGAGGTCCTGCTCCTCTCTCTCTAACTGGAGTCTGCAGGTCCCAGGCCAGAGGTCCTGCTCCCCTCTCTCTAACTGGAGTCTGCAGGTCCCAGGCCAGAGGTCCTGCTCCCCTCTCTCTAACTGGAGTCTGCAGGTCCCAGGCCAGAGGTCCTGCTCCCCTCTCTCTAACTGGAGTCTGCAGGTCCCAGGCCAGAGGTCCTGCTCCCCTCTCTCTAACTGGAGTCTGCAGGTCCCAGGCCAGAGGTCCTGCTCCTCTCTCTCTCTAACTGGAGTCTGCAGGTCCCAGGCCAGAGGTCCTGCTCCCCTCTCTCTAACTGGAGTCTGCAGGTCCCAGGCCAGAGGTCCTGCTCCCCTCTCTCTAACTGGAGTCTGCAGGTCCCAGGCTAGAGGTCCTGCTCCTCTCTCTCTCTAACTGGAGTCTGCAGGTCCCAGGCCAGAGGTCCTGCTCCCCTCTCTCTCTAACTGGAGTCTGCAGGTCCCAGGCCAGAGGTCCTGCTCCCCTCTCTCTCTAACTGGAGTCTGCAGGTCCCAGGCCAGAGGTCCTGCTCCCCTCTCTCTCTAACTGGAGTCTGCAGGTCCCAGGCCAGAGGTCCTGCTCCCCTCTCTCTCTAACTGGAGTCTGCAGGTCCCAGGCCAGAGGTCCTGCTCCCCTCTCTCTAACTGGAGTCTGCAGGTCCCAGGCCAGAGGTCCTGCTCCTCTCTCTCTAACTGGAGTCTGCAGGTCCCAGGCCAGAGGTCCTGCTCCTCTCTCTAACTGGAGTCTGCAGGTCCCAGGCCAGAGGCAACTGTCTCCAGCTCCCCTGGGGACCCTCTTCTCCTGTCCCCTGCCCCCCACCAGGACAGGAAGGGTGGCCACAGCAATGGGTGTCTGTATGTTCAGGGTAGCATGAGACATGTTTGCTTGTTGAGTAAGCTATTCCGCCTCATTTTACTGGGGAAATGCTGGGACTTTTGTTGTCACAAGGTCATGTTTTCATATTTCTCCAAGACACATGTCAGTACGTGTCACCCTCAATCAGCTGCCACCTTGTTCCAGCAGGAGGCTGGGGCCACACCCTCTCCCTCATGCCCTTTCTCCTCCTGAATCCCCAAACCTGCGGGCACAGACTGACAGCCCACTGAGGGTGCATCCAGCAGTCAGTATATTGGCACGGCAGCTCCGCTGTAAGTATGGCCTCACAGTGGAGAGGCGGGTCTGTTGTGCGCAAGTCACGAGTTTTGGGCCAATGCAGAGACCTCCCGGGCTGAGGCCGACCTGCCTGCTCAGCTGTCCCTGTGGCCGCAGACCTCGCCCGACGCCCATCAACGCCTCAGGTCTTGAGCGGAGCTGACGGGGCACGCGGGCGGGACAGCAGCCGTTCTGCTCCCCCTGCATCCAAGGCCCCCACAGCTCCAGACATGGAGCAAATTCCAAACCAGGCACAGGATCTACTACAAAGTGCCCTCACGTTCGAGCAGTCAGGACCAGCCGCAGTGATTTCAGGCGAAGGCAAGACCGACTGACACAAAAATGAAAGGCTCTTCACACAGAAGCAGCAGCCAGAATTTTCTTTTATCATTTACTTGTTTTGTGGGGCCAGGGCCTCACACAGCATGGTTTCAACACGCCTGTGCATTGTTCTGTTTCATTCAAATAGGGGCCCTTCACAAAGGGCCCCAAACTCTTACATGGAGAAAGGAGAGTCTCTTCAGCAAATGCTGTTGGGAAAATTGGGTTGAAATGTGCAGAAGAATGAAATTTCACCAGACACAAAATCAAATTCCAAATGGATCAAGGGCTTGGACTTAGACCAAAAACTATCAAATACTTAGAGGAAAATACTGGCAGAACTCTTTTCCATCTATATTTTATAGGCATCTTCAATAACACAAATCCAATTGTAATGAAGACTAAAACAAAAACATACCAATGGACGACATCAAATTGAAAAGCTTCTGCACAGCAGAAGAAACTATCACGTAAAATAAAGAGACATCTTACATACTAGGAGAACACCAGACAAGAGGCTAATAACCAAAATATATAATGTTTTGGCTAATAACCAAAACATATAATGAGCTCACCAGACTCAGCAACTAGAAAACAAATGTCCCCATCCAAAAAATGGGGAGAGGACATGCACAGAATATTCACCACAGAAGAGATCTGAAAGGCCAACAAACATATGGAAAAAATAAATGCTTCAAGTCATTGTCAGAGAAATGCAAATAAAGACAACAAAGACAACCACTTCACTCCTGTGAGAATGTCACACATCAGAAAAGGGAACAGCAGCAAATGCTGGAGAGGCTGTGGGGTCAAAGGAACCCTCCTGCACTGCTGGTGGGAATGTCAATGGGTCCAACCTCTGTGGAGAACAGTCTGGAGGACTCTCAGAAGGCTAGAAATGGACCTCACCTATGACCCTGCAATTCCTCTCCTGGGGATAGATCCTAAGGAACCCAACACTCCCATCCAGAAAGATCTGTGTACACATATGTTCTTGGCAGCACAATGTGTAACAGCCACAACCTGGAAGCAACCCAGGTGTCCAACAACAGATGAGGGCTGAGCAAGCTGTGGTCTAGATATTACTCTGTTATGCCAAATGATGACATCACCTTCTTCCCCTCCGCTTGGATGGAGCTGGAAGGCATCCTGTTAAGTGAGGTCAGCCAGAAAGAGGAGGATGAAGATGGGATGGTCTCACTCATGGACAGAAGTGGAGAAATAAGAACAGAAGGGGAAACACCAAGCAGAACGTGGACTGGGTTTGGTGTCTCGCACCCAAGTCAAAGACTCAGGGTGGGGACAGGGGCTTTCAGGTCCTGGTGCTGAGGGTGGAGGGGGACCTGGGCCGAGGGGGAGAGTGTTTTGCAGAAAACTGAGAAATGTGACACATGGACCAGCCGCTGTATTGACTGTGAGCCATTAATTCTCCCAATAGAAACATTAAGGAAAAGAAGAAGAAGAAGGAGCAAAGGAAGGAAGGAAGGAGGGAAGGAAGGAAGGAAGGAAGGAAGGAAGGAAGGAAGGAAGGAAGGAGCAGTACAACAAAAGCCGGCTGAGCAGCATTCTACTTAAGTTTCCCCCGAAAACCCAGGGCCCACCAGCGCTGCAGACACACACCCCCAGATGACACTTGCATGGAGGGGTGACACTTTTGTAGATTTGCTATTTCACAGGTGAAATGCCCCTCATAGGTTAGAGCTGGTGTTAAAAGCTCCTCCACATCAAAATTCCGTGAGAATAAACAGGAAACCCAGCATACAGGAAAAGATATTTACAGACGACACTTCAAGGAAGCAGTTGATAGCAAACATTTATAAAGAAGTAATCAGCTCGACAAAATGGAAAAGAACAGCCCAAGAAAAAAAAAGTGGACAGAAGACACGAATAGACGGCTCTCCACAGAGGAAATCCACGTGGCCCACAGACATGTGGAAATGCACATCCAAACCACATGAAGATCCCACCTCGTGCCTGTGAGGACGGGCTCCATCCATTAAGCGAGAAGATGAGCGTTGGCGAGGGCGTGGAGAGAGAGGAGCTCTGTGCAATGCTGCTGGGAGTGCAGACTGGGGCATCCACTCTGGAGAACCCTTAACTACAAATGCAAATGGAGATGCCACAGGACCCACAAGTCCGCTGCTAGGCATTTACCCAGAAGACGTAACAGCACGGATTCAAAGGGATACATGCACACCCATGTTCATAGCGGCTTATTCACAAGAGCAAAAACCTGGAAACAACCCAAATGTCCTTTGACAGACGACTGGATAAAAAAAGTCACGGGACAGATACTCAGTGGCATATTACTCAGCAATGAAAACGGGGAGAAAGTGGATGGAAGTGGAGAAGGTGGTGCTCAGTGAAGCCAGTCAGGAGGTGGAGGCCAGCGGCACGATGGCTTCACTCAGGTGCAGAACACAGAGAACTGAACGCGTAAATGTGAAAAACAGAACGTCAACCTCCATCTGAGACTGTGGGATGGGGGGAAAAGAAGGCTAGGAGTCTGTAAACCATTGACCCTGCCACAGAAAACGATGAAGAAAAAATAAGAAGGAAAGCAAGTCCGGTGAGTGGGAGGACCCAGGACACACACACACCCGTGAAAGGACCACGTACCTGTAAGCACTTGGCAAATCCCGTTATTGGGCTGGTTGGAGTTAACCAGTGAATGAATGTGCATCTGCCTAGTATTCACAGTTTTCTTCTTTCTGTTTAATTTTTTTATATTTATCTATTTATTTTTCCCTTTTGCTGCTGTTGTTGTTTTTTATTATTGTTGTTACTGATGTCGTCGTTGTTGGACAGGACAGAGAGACATGGAGAGAGGAGGGGAAGACAGAGAGTGGGAGAGAAAGACAGACACCTGCAGACCTGCTTCACCGCCTGGGAAGCGACTCCCCTGCAGGTGGGGAGCCGGGGGCTCGAACCGGGATCCTTACGCCGGTCCCTGCGCTTTGCATTTTGCGCCATGTGCGCTTAACCCGCTGCGTTACCGCCTGACTCCCCCTTTTCCTCTTCCTTCCTCCCTTCCTCCCTTCCTTCCTTCCTTCCTTCCTTCCTTCCTTCCTTCCTTCCTTCCTTCCTTCTTCCTTCCTTCCTTTCTTTTTCTTCTCTCTTTCTGCCCACTCCGTGCACAGATCAGTTCTAGCTTAATGGTGGTGCTTGGAATTGAACTTGGTAATGCCTCAGAAATGGTATTATTTTTTATAGCAATAATGCTATCTTGCCAGCCCATTTCTTTTCTATCTTTATCCATTATACTTGCAATTATGGGAAGAGATTTTGAAAACGGACAAACATTAATTTCTGCATTCAGATGTGTGTTTCTCTAATGTGCAAACTTTCTTATTAAATAAGAAGCCACAGTTGCTATACCTGGCATACTTCAAGGGCCTGGGACGGTGCTGTTAACAAGGACAAAAAGAGGACATACATCTCAACATTTAAACAGAAAGTCCAATTCACTCAAATCACTCACACTCCTCTAATTCCATATGTCAAATCTAAGTAGAGAAAGACTTCGATGGAATTGCTGGTGACATAAAAGTTTCTTTGTTCAAAATTTCAACACACGTTTATAGAATAAGTTGTTGGTCTGCTTCTAAGACCCCTTCTGTTGCACTGCTTAACGCTGCGGTCTATTTATATAATCACTGCACTGCTTAATGCTGTGGTCTATTTACATAATCACTGCACTGCTTAACGCTGTGGTCTATTTACATAATCACTGCACTGCTTAATGCTGCGGTCTATTTACATAATCACTGCACTGCTTAACGCTGCGGTCTATTTACATAATCACTGCACTGCTTAACGCTGCGGTCTATTTATATAATCACTGCACTGCTTAACGCTGCGGTCTATTTACATAATCACTGCACTGCTTAACGCTGTGGTCTATTTACATAATCACTGCACTGCTTAACGCTGCGGTCTATTTACATAATCACTGCACTGCTTAATGCTGCGGTCTATTTACATAATCACTGCACTGCTTAATGCTGCGGTCTATTTACATAATCACTGCTTTACCTGAGAACCGTCCTGCCTACAGGGCACTGGTTTAATCCCACTGGTTCGCACTCTTTTCACTCTGCCCTCTCTCCTAGTCACACCCTGTTTTTACACCCTACCACTTCCTTCCTTGAGAGTATAAATGCAGATGAATAAAGCCAGCATGGCACTGCTTCCCAGCTCAGCCATGAGTCTCTGGTGTTCTGTCTCCCGCCCACGAAGCTAGCCTGGCATTTGGCACCTGAACAGGGACCGGCATATGGTGCACCAACGTGGGACCTAACCAGCCCATCCCCCAGATAAGTAAACTCGCTTAGGTACCCATGTGCCATGGGCTTCCTTCCTGCCTATGAAGAGTATTCCCAAACCCTCTACTATTTTTTTCATGAGATAGTTTCTCTGTCTCTGGAACATTTTGCTCTGGGCCACACTTTGGTTCCTTATGACCGTGATCATAGAGCTTGGGAGATGCACGGAGATTTCCCCTGGGACTTTCTGGACTCCCTCTCCCATGTTTCCCGTGGAGAAGGACTACTCTAACTTGCAGAGCCTTATCCAGAACCTTGGCAGTCCCCAAGAATGGAGACACATGGTTAGTTCTACCCTCCTGGTTCATGCTGACTAAATGTTGATTACTTGGTTTTGGTTTTCACACTTAATCTTTAATCCAAATTGAAAGAATCTCTATAAATAGTAATCAGGGATCTGGTATTACAAAAATAGATACGGAATAGCTATAGGAAGTAACTCTGTAAGTCACTCTAGTAAATGAGAAGGCATTCAATTTACTTCCCCAGCACTTAATGATTTTTATAAAAATGCTATGTTTTCAAAATAAAATTTAATCATTGATTTATTTTAAATCTACATTTTCTAAAATAATACAGCGTTCACTAGCACAATCTTTCAATGATATGTCCTTTCTTAACAGAAAAAAAAAAGGCTTACAAATGCATGTCTTTATCTGTCTGCACTGTTTCTTGTGAATGTCCACCACTAAGAACTCAGGAAGCCAAGAGGCCAGGCACTGAAATAGCCCCTGGGCACAAAAACTGAGCATGTGCAGGGGGAGAAAGGTGACGACGGTCCTTAAGAACTTTCTGATTCAACACAAGCACATGACATTCGAGTTTATCCTCAGCTCCTGCCCGCAGCCTTTGGGTATCTGGAGACAAACACTGCAGCCCATGCCAGTATATCCGCACGTTCATGACGTCCATGCTATTGGGACGACAGCAGGTGGTGACCAGTGCTGCAGCAGCCTGCTGACAGTATTTCCCCTTTCCGGACATATGTACAGATGGAGTTTGTTTGTTCCTTTGTTTGTAACACACATTAAAGACTCTCTTTTTCTAAACATCTTCTTCATTTATTTACTTACTTATTTATTCCCTTTTGTTGCCCTTGTTGTTGTAGTTGTTGTTGTTACTGATGTCGTTGTTGTTGAATAGGACAGAGAGAAATGGAGAGAGGAAGGGAAGACAGAGAGGGGGAGAGAAAGACACCTACAGACCTGCTTCACCGCGTGTGAAGCGACTCCCCTGCAGGTAGGGAGCCGGGCGCTCGAACCAGGATCCTCACGCTGGTCCTTGAGCTTTGTGCCATCTGCGCTTAACCCGCTGTGCTACCGCCCGACCCCTATATGAGGCTGTTTGCGAGCAGTGAGTACCCTGTCTGGCCTGTGGGTTCTACAATCATGAATCCCGACCCAAAGCTGATCCCCACTTTTCATCTGCACTGCCGTGTGTTTCTGTACAGGGCAGAAGAGCAGACATGCAGTTCTCTTTGTTTTGCACTCATTTCTCTTGTTTAACAAGATTCATTTATTTAAAGGCTGGCTGGACCTGGCTAATTTCTCATTGTTAAGTCAGGTAATTGAGAAAGATTCCTGTGTGTTGCATGGAATGGTCACCTGTTTGCAGAAATCTGCAGGAAATAGTCCCTGCGAACTTTTCTGCCCAAACTGCTAGCAGAGAACTGGGTCATAAATCAGAAGTGAGGTGAAGGAAAGCACAGGGCAGCCGCTAGGGCCAGTCCTGCGCCTCTAACAGTGCAAAGGCCTCCAGCTGTGCTACTGGCAGTCACTCGGGGAGGGAGGGGCGACGCACCTGGTTATGCACATACATCACAGTGCGCAAGGACCCAGGTTCAAGCCCTGGTCCCCACCTGCAGGGGGAAGCTTCACGAGTGGTGAAGCAGGGCTGCGGGTGTCTGTCTCTCCCCCTCCCTGCCCCTCCCTTCTCAATTTCCCTCTGTCTCTATTTAACAAATAAAAATCTATTTAAATAAGTAAACAAAGTCCCCTGGCACAGCAGCTCTCCCTCCCTCTTTCTACACACAGAGACCACCACCCGACACACACACTCCTGGAGACCCTGGCTTGTGCCTGCATGATGGCTCCCTGGCCCCCAGACCCGGCGCGTGTGTCTGGGCTGAATGACCCCTGCGTGAGGCGTGGGCACTGGGGCACTGGCCACATGCCAGCTCAAGGCCTGTGCTGCCTTCCTTCCTGCCCATCATGAGCTCCACCCAGAACGCTTACTGGTCATAAAAAAACTCAGGTGCCGACTCCCCAGGTAACAGCAGGAGGAAAGGGCTGTTACAGCTAGACACCGTGCTCACGTCCCAGCCCACTGGACTCGAGCTGGATGCGCTGTGGCTGGAGGCTACGAAGGAAGGGAATGGAGAGACAGCTTGCTGGGTAGGCTGCCTGCCTCGCGCGCCATGCCCACCACTCACAGCCAAGGCCGCCAAGGTCCTTGGTGTTTCTCTCTGTCTGCGTCGATTTGCTCAAGCTGACAGTGCTGTGAGTAACACCAGCGGCACAGCCGGAACTAGAGCAAACTATCGTCAGCTTTGAGAGGGTGTCTGCAGAAGAGATGTCTCGTCAGAGGGCACGTAAGGACCTCCCGCATCAGGGACCTGGCACGGAAGGCCAAGGCCATCAAGAATCTCCACACCGATGCTGACGTATCGACACATCAGTCATGCCCATCAATCACACGAGAGAGTATTCGTGGGGGAAACAATTGTCTTCCGTGGACGAAGAGAAAACTCTGAAGATGTACACTGAGTGGCTCCTTGTTGCTCTCAATGCGCCCGGAACAGATGTGCAGCCTTGGATGCTGTCCCGGCATGGAGCAAGACCTTCCAAACTTGAGGCTTTTGATATGGAGCAATATAGTAGCACTTGAGAACATACTCCAAAGTGATTTGGATCCAAGAATCAACACAGCAGGAACTTGTCAGTCACACACAGTGACTTACACAGTCACACACACACACACACACACAGTCACACACAGCCACACACATACACAGTCACACACAGTCACTCACATACACACACAGTCACACACAGTAACTTACACACACACACACACACAGAGTCACTCACATACACACAGTCATGCACACTCACTAACATATACACAGTCATACACATACACACAGTCACACACACAGTCACTCACATACACACACAGTCACACACAGTCACTCACATACACACATAGTCACACAGAGTCACACACAGTAACTTACACACACACAGTCACTCACATACACAAAGTCATACACATACACACAGTCACACACACACAGTCACACACACACAGTCACACACACAGAGTCACTCACATACACACACAGTCACACATAGAGTCACACACACAGAGTCACACACAGTCACTCATATACACACACAGTCAGTCACACAGTCACACACACACAGTCACACACAGTCACTCACATACACACACAGCCACACGCATACACACAGTCACACATAGAGTCACACAATCACACACACAGTCACTCACATACACACAGCCACACGCATACACACAGTCACACATAGAGTCACACAATCACACACACAGTCACACACAGTCACTCACATACACACACAGCCACACACAGTCACACAGTCACTCACATAGTCACTCTCACACACACACACACACACTCACACACACACACACTCCTATTTACTGGCCTACAGATCCCGCCAGTGATGGCGACACTGTACACACATGCAGCATTAAGCACAGAAATGAACAGTGTGTGACATACACACCTAATGTATATACACACAACAAATAAAAATATTTGCTGTTTGCGGTCGTGATTTCGCTGCTCTGGGTCAGTTTTACAGAGACTAATAACGAGGCCAAGAGCTCTTTGCTGTGCTGTGAGGGCCTGGGTCAAACAGATGTGCGAGACTTCCAAAGCCAGTAAGACCCCAGTGAGCCATCCCGCCAGCAAACAGGAGTCACGTGTGCAAACATCAACCTGAGGGAGACACCAGAGGACACAGGAGGCGTCCTTCACAGAGAAGGCACCCAAAGCAAAGCCTGGGGACGCTTCCAGCGGCTCTGGCCACGTCTGCACTGGGAACGGCGGGTCTGCCTTGCCCAGTCTGGAAACCGACACTGTTAGACGGGAAAGAGCTTCCGCTGGCTAGCCAGACGCACAGCACACAGCACCCGGACAGAAAGGACGGCCCTGAGAGAGAGATCGCCTTGTTCAGATGCCTGGCTGACAGGCAGGGGGACGGGAACGGAAGACATCCCCATCCCACAAGAATTCTGCCTTGGATGCAGGAGGACGGACAGGCTCCCAGCCCTCAGCCCTCAGCTCCCAGCCCTCAGTCCTCAGCTCCCAGCCCTCAGCTCCCAGCCCTCAGCCCTCAGCTCCCAGCCCTCAGCTCCTCAGCTCCCAGCCCTCAGCTCCCAGCCCTAAGCTCCCAGCCCTCAGCCCTCAGCTCCCAGCCCTCAGCTCCCAGCCCTCAGCTCCTCAGCTCCCAGGCCCCAGCTCCAGGTAAGAAGCGAGCAGGCTTATTGGCATCTGGCGTGACCCACTTGCACTCTGCTCTCCTTTATAATTCCTCGTCCTTTTAATTTCTTTTGCTGTGATGATCACTCAGCCTATTTGGCTTTGGGTTATTTTTTTTTTCTTAATTTAGAAGAGATGTTGCTGATTCAATGAAAACAGCCTCTTATCATACATATTAAAAGTGTTTTTTAAAATATTTATGTGTTTTTAAAACAGCTCGTGCCTTTGACATAGTTGATACTAGTTTTCTTAGAGTGATTTTTTTTTCTTCTTTTAGAATAAGGGTGAGAGAGAAAGTGAAAAGTGAGGCCGAAGGAGGAGAGCCACCACAGCACCCCCCACACTGCTCCTGAAGTCTCTCCTTGCAAGTGCTGTTCTGTGGAGAGCGGGCTCTGAACCCTGGTCCTCATGCAGGGCAGTTGTGCTCCTTGGGGTGTCACCTCCCAGACCCCAGAGGAGCTGAACTTTATTTTTTTTAATCTTTATTTGTTTACTGGATGGAGACTGCCAGACAGGGCAGCACCTGGCAGTGGGCCTCCCGTCTGGTCTGCAGGCTGCTCTGAGGGCGGCCTGTCGTCCTGCACCGTGAAGCATGGGTACTGGCTCCACACGGGCAGGTCCGCCTCGCCCCTGGGGGGCCGCCCAGGACTGACTGCCCCCAGGCTCTGAATTAGCAACTGCGGAGACCTTCCTCAGTGATCTCTGAAAGCGTCAGGGCAGAATGAGAGACACTGCTTCCTTGGCTTCCTTTATTTAGTTTTTAATGTCACTCAGCACAGCAAATGGCTTTATGAAATAGGTAATTATTTCCTTCAAGGTCAGAAGGAGATTTCACAGCAGAACAGAAAAGTAAACAAAGTGTGACTGGCTTTTCCCCAAATAGGCAGCGAGCAAGGGAGAGCTGGCTGCCCCTTGCAGGCTGGGGATTGCCCCACGCCTCTCCGCCCCCCAGCTAGTGTTCAAGTTCAGTAACTTGGCACCGCAGCTGGCACAGAGCCCAGTGCTGAGCCCCTGCCCTGGTCTGCAGACCCTGACTGGAGATGTCCAGGGACGCTGGGTGACCGGGAGAGGGTGGGCGTGGAGAAGCATTTCCACCACAGAGTCACACACTCCGTGCAGCCCACCGCTCAGCCCTCAAGACCAGGCAATCGTCTTATTTTTTTACCTTTGTTTATTGGATAGAGACAACCAGAAATCACGATGAAAGGGGGAGAGAGAGAGGGAGAGGGACAGAGAGCGACACCTGTGACACTGCTTCACCACTCGCAAAGCTTTCCCCTTGCAGGCGGGGACCGGGGGCTTGAACTCAGTTCCCTGTGCACTGTAACATCCACTTGGCCTGGTAATCTGCATTTTTTATAAGGCTCACTCATTTTTTGAGAGGGAGAGAGACAGAATACGCCCACTCAGGCCTGGTGTACGGCAGCGCAGACTGCACAGGAGGCCTCTGGAGCCACGAGTGGGCCAGTCCTGCGCTTCACTGTCAGCTAGCTCCCTGTGACCATGGGCTGAGAGCTCAGACTGACAGGGACCCGGAGGACACACAGGCTCCTGTGCTGAATGTGAACAGACATGGGCGCTGGGGCAGATCATGGGGTGAACAGTCACACACACACTCACACACAGAGACACAGGCACAGGCACACACACAGAGACACAGAGACACAGACACACACAGAGACACAGGCACAGGCACACACACACACATAGATACAGAGACACAGACAGAGACACAGACACACACAGAGACACACAGAGACACAGGCACACACACACACAGACTCAAACATACCCATTCACATACACACACTCACACATCCACACACACTCACACACACACACATACACACACACTCAGACACACACAGACACACACACTCACACATAGACACACACACTCATACACACACAGACACACACACTCACACTCACACACACACACAGACACACACACTCACACTCACACACACACACATACACACACACTCTCACACACACGGAGACACAGACAGACACACATTCACATACACACACTCAGACACACTCACACACACACACACACACACACACTCACACACGGCTCGGCATGAATGTGACGCTCAGCCAGGACCCGAGGTCTGGTGCCCCAGAAAGCAAACCAGCTATCGTTCCCTTCTTCCCTCCCTCCTCCTCTCTTTGCCTTCCTCTCCTGTAATTTTTGATTTGTTTTGATAGCTTGAATAACGGTTTACAGGATGATGTGGGTACAGGGCTCTAAGGAGAACCAGCCGCGTTCTCACAGTGTCAGAGACATGCTGGGTCCCTCCCTCTTTCCTCCGTTTCACGAGTTCACGTGCTTCAGCCCTTCCTACTGCACGTGTGAGCAGAACCATCTGCTGTGTGTCCTTCAGAGAAGGCAGGTCCTCGGGCAACAGGCAGGAACCGCAACACTCGAGCCCCTGAGCGCAGAGCCTGAAGGGTGAAGCGCCTTGACCGCTCTCCGCGGGAGGCGGCGCAGTGCTGCAGGGCTTTCTCTCTCCCCTTCTCTTATGGCATAAAAAAAGAATCTAAAACTCTCTCTCTCTCTCTCTCTCTGCCCCCTCTCTCTCTCCTCTCTCTCTCTCTTCCTTTTCTTTTCCCTTCTTTTTTCTTTTCCCCTGAGCACTGCTCAGTTCTGACTTGGTGCCTCAGACTGAGCCTGAGACCCTGGAGCATCCGGCAGGACAGCCTCCTGCATCCTGACTGCTGCCTTTCACCCGCTGGCTCAGCCTTTCAAAAAGCGGCGGCATGACTGGGCAGGGAAGAGAGGACTCCCCTGCTGGTACAAGTGGGGACTGCTCCTCAGCAAGGCAGTGTCTTTAAGAACAGCCCAGAATTCAACAACTTGTTTGGCTTTGTATGGTAACTCTCTTTTCAGCCACCAGGTTCCAGATGCTACCATGATGCCGACCGGACTTCCCTGGACAGACGACCCCACCATGTGCCCTGGAGCCCCACTTCCCCAGAGCCCTGCCCCACTAGGGAAAGAGAGAGGCAGGCTGGGAGTGTGGATCCACCTGTCAACACCCATGTTCAGCGGGGAAGCAATGACAGAAGCCAGACCTCCCACCTTCTGCATCCCACAGTGACCCTGGGTCCATGCTCCCAGAGGGATAAAGAACAGGAAAGCTGTCAGGGGAGGGGGTGGGATACGGAGCTCTGGTGGTGGGAACTGTGTGGAATTGTACCCCTCTTATCCTGTGTTTTTTTTCAATGTTTCTTTTTTATAAAAAAAGAAAGGAAGAAAGAAAGAAAGAAAGAAAGAGAGGAAGAAAGAAAGAAGGAAAGAAAAGAAAAGGAAGAAAGAAAAGAACAGCCCAGAAATCCACCTATCTGTATAAGCCTTAAACAAAGTCAGAATTTACTCCGGTGCCATGAATTCTGTTGATGGAAGCAACAGGGTAGCGCCACGTGCCAGAGGCCCTCCCCTGGCCACCTGCCTCAGAGAGCTGCCTCACACACACTTTGCTCTGCCATGGAAGGAGACAGTTTCTCCAGTGGACCCGCTGGGTGTTCAAAAGGCATGAGCTGCAGAACATCAAAACTGCACGTTTCAGCTGCCTACACGGAAGAAAGGGGAGGTGGGTCCGTAAAAGCCCCGACTTGGGAGACAAAGAGTTTTTAATCCACACCTGATGGATCTCTCTCTTCTTTAGGAGCTACTCATCCACTTCATCCATCCATTTACTTTACCAAGCACGCTACTCAGCTCTGGCTTGTGGTGGTGCTGGGGACTGAACCTTCAACTTTGGAGCCGCAGGCAGGACAGTCTGCTTGCAGAACCATGATGCTGTCTCTCTTGTCCAATAAATCAATCTCTGAGGAAACCTATCCTTTGTCTCTTAGTCTTGGTGACCTGTAGAGTAAGACCTCCATGTTTAGTCCTAAATGTCACAGGACTCTAGGAGGGTCTGAGGAAGGCACCCAGACCTCCATGTTTAGTCCTAAATGTCACAGGACTCTAGGAGGGTCTGAGGAAGGCATCCAGACCTCCATGTTAAGTCCTAAATGTCACAGGAATCCTAGGAGGGTCTGAGGAAGGCATCCAGACCTCCATGTTTAGTCCTAAATGTCACAGGACTCTAGGAGGGTCTGAGGAAGGCATCCAGACCTCCATGTTTAGTCCTAAATGTCACAGGACTCTAGGAGGGTCTGAGGAAGGCATCCAGACCTCCATGTTTAGTCCTAAATGTCACAGGAATCCTAGGAGGGTCTGAGGAAGGCATCTAGGAGCCATTTTTCAGCCCCGCCACTCCTTGCTCCCAGCCCTGAGCCCAATAAAAACAGAAAGAAAAGAAAAGAAAGAAGGGAGGAAGGGAGGGAGGGAGGGAGGGAGGTAAAGACTTTTGTGAGCATCACACCCTCCTCTGGGGTCTCACAGCCTCTTTCCTGGCCCATTACAGCCCCCCCACCTTTAAATTTTTGCTTCCTTTCATATGAGATAGAGAAGGGAGTAGGGAGGGAGGGAGAGAGAGAAAGAGAGGGGGGGAGTGAAAGGGAGAGGGAGAGGGAGAGGGAGAGGAGAGGGAGAGGGAGAGGGAGAGGGAGAGAGAGAGAGAGAGAGAGAGAGAGAGAGAGCAAGCAGTGTGTGTGAGAGGGAAGCCAGGGGATCACTTAGCAGAGGGCTGGGCAGGGAAGCTGGAGTCTCAGGCCTGCAAGTCCTGTGCTCTGCCAGCTGCCCTGCCCCCCGCCTGCTATTGGGTTGTCAGGAACCCACGATGCAGTTCTGCACAGAAAAACAGGAAAATGCCACGGCTTTTCCGACAGCCGAAAGCCGGTACTCACGTAAAAGAGAACATGGGCGGTGCGGTGCCCAAGAGTAGACCAGGGAGAGGCCACTGAGCAGCCTCCTGGGCCCAGCTCTTGAGGTTGCTTGAGAATGAAAGGAGGAAAGTGTCAGAAGGACAGAAGGAGGAGAGAGTGCAGCAGATGCCAGCTACCCTGGTGGTGCTGTGCACGGTGCTCCCAAGCCATGCTGGGTCTCCTCCCCTAGACCTCACTCCAGGAAGGCCTGCGCCCTACCCGGTGCACCCCACCCACCGGAAGCCGTCTCCTGGGCCCTGGACAAGCCTCCTACCCCATCTGACATCAGCTGACTCTCTCCAACCAGCAAAACGCAGAAGCACCTTGTCACCCAGGAGGGTCACTGCTGCTTAGGGCCGGGGTGATTGGGTCCAGGCTCCTGCTGCTCACTCCCTATTTCCAGTGCTAAGAAGAGCTTCCAAATAGCTCCAGTGCAAAGTGCTTCTCTGAAACATGCCCAAACTCTCTTAATGTGAGCGAAGGCCCTTAAAAAAAAGCCTCCTCAGTATAGATTAAAATGATAAATTGCAGAGAAGCCTGCTGGTGGAAAAGTAAATTTATACTTGCTTGCATGAGTGGCTTCTACATTCTTCATAATGGATTATACATAATAGGAGCATGTATTTGGTGACAATAAGAGGGCCACTCCAGCAGCTGGATGTGCAGCTAACTCTTGATCAGTGTCGGGCTGGAAACAAAACTGCTTTACTCAGGGACGGGAAAGTTCTGCTTTTCAAAACAGCAAACACATGAAGTTTTCCACTCAGCAGATAATAAATGCCTCATGTCAAACAAGTCTTCACACACACACTCTCACATACACACACACTGACAGAGAGGGCAGGGAAATGATCAGGCAGGCATGGGTTCAAATCCTACCTCTCCTAAAATATCCTGACCACAGAGTTTCCATTTCAGCATCATGTTGCTTTTCTCTCGACAGAAGTAAGATCCAGCTGGAATCCACTGCGACAGGCAACATCCTCTGTGTGTGTGTATACACGCACACACACGCACACACATGCACGTACACATGCACGTACACATGCACACATACACACACATGTGCATGCACAACGCTGCTTTTTGGTTTATTTATATAGTTATTTACCACTAGGCTTATTGTTGGGCTCAGTGATTATACTATTCCGCTGTTCTCAGAAGTATCTTTTCTTTCTTTCTTTTCTTTTTGACAGAGGGCAAGAGGAGGCCAGGTGGTGGTGCACCAGGTTGAGCTCACACGTCACAGGGCACAAAGACCTGAGCTCAAGTCCCTGGGCCCCACCTGCAGGAGGAAAGCTTCATGAGTGGTGAAGCAGGGCTTCAGGCATCTCTGTTTCTTCCCCTCTCTATCTCCCCCTCTTCTCTCAATTTCTCTCTGTCTTTATCCAATAGTAAATAAATAAAAATAAAAATAATAAAAAGAGGGTAGGGAGAGAGGGGAAACAGACATGGCGACACTGCCCCACCATGCCTGCTTCGCTCCTGCAGACGGGGACGAGGGGCTCCAACCCAAATTCTTGTGCATGGTGACACATTTGCTGTGACAACCAAGCTATCACTTGGCCCTTATATTTAAGTGCCATGCAAACCAGGATTATAACTGATCTTATTGACAGAGTCTCTTATTTGAAGAAATCCAAGGTCATCCTCACTTCCTTTAAAAAGTTCACACAGAGAAGCAATGACAGAAGCCAGAACTCTCACCTTCTGCTCCCCATAAAGAATGTGGGTCCGTCCTCTCAGAGGGATAAAGAACAGGGAAGCTTCCAATGGAGGGAAGGGGACAGGGAGCTCTGGTGGTGGGAACTGTGTGGGAT
Organism: Erinaceus europaeus; assembly: GCF_950295315.1. Taxonomy (NCBI): domain Eukaryota; kingdom Metazoa; phylum Chordata; class Mammalia; order Eulipotyphla; family Erinaceidae; genus Erinaceus; species Erinaceus europaeus. Next base: position 1,644,835 of record NC_080174.1, read on the forward strand.
TGTACCCCTCTTATCCTACAGTCTTGTCGATTATTATTAAATCAATAAAAAAAAAGGTTCACACATCAGTTTCTTCCACAAATGACAGTAACAGTTACATGCTGTGACTTCATCCTAAGGCTGTCTTCAATAGCAAGTGCTGCGATACTGTTACTGCCTCCTGCACTGGAGAGTCAGCAAATACTCCAGCTTTATGCTGGAAAGGAAAAAGTCGGGCAGATTAAGGAGAAAGAAATACAACTAGCTGCACCTGAAGAAATAAAGTCATTGAGCCAAAGACGACACAAAGTTCCAGGCTCACAAGCCTGGAAAAATGTAGAGTCTGGTGTGGAAATCTGCTCTCAGTTTCTGGGGAGCAAACGGGCTGAGCTGTCTTCACAGAGCGCTGTGGCACCGCGCTGTTCACCTCCAGTGCCCTCTGCACCGCACTTTCATTACTGTGACACATTTAAGATCTCTCTGCAGAGACGCTCATTCTGGGGAGCGGAGGGCTGCCCTGAAAGCCTCAGATGCACTTTGAATAAAGCTTTGCAATTGCAGGCCTTCTCCCAGATAATTGAATCTGAGGATCTCCATTTCTTTTACATTATACAGATTCCACAATTGCTGAAAAAAAAATGAAAACTTATCCAAATGCTTATCACGGTCCATTTTCAAGCAAAACCACAAAATGATCATGCACATTCTCACAGGCTGGGAGGTTTTCTCAAACCAGTGGAGACCCTGTCCTCCTCTGGTCTTCACGGGAAGCGTTTTGAACCTTTGATGCAACACGCCCTGGAGAACTGGCCTTTATAGCTGACATACACACAGGACCAGCCTCATGTCCTACCTTGCAGACTGCAAGCTCCCTTAAGAACCTTTCTAACACAGTTCAAAGACTCCTACCTTTAAATGGCTATCTCTGGAAAGTAAGTGCCAAGGACATTAGCACATGTCCATAAAAGTATTACAGGGAGTCAGGCGGTAGCGCAGTGGGTTAAGTACACGTGGTGCAAAGCTCAAGGACCAGCATAAGGATCCCGGTTCGAGTCCCCGGCTCCCCACCTGAAGGGGAGTCACTTCACAAGCGGTGAAGCAGGTCTGCAGGTGTCTGTCTTTCTCTCCCCTTCTCTGTCTTCCCCTCCTCTCTCCATTTCTCTCTGTCCTATCCAACAACAACGACAACATCAATAACAACAACAATAATAACTACAACAATAAAACAATAAGGGCAACAAAAAGGAATCAATAAATAAAAAAAGAAAAAATTTTTTTAAAAAAGCATTACAGGAAATTACATGTGATATAAATGCACAAAATTTAAATATTATAATTTTGTGAAAGAATAATGAAGTTTACAGAGGCCGGACCATTCTTCAGAACAGCAGGCGTTTACTGACCTTGTCCCTCTCTTTCGTGGATAAGCAGGGTACTGGCCTCAGTGGTCACAGGTGTAAGTGAAAAACATGTGTAGTCAGTGACGTGAGTTCTATGGAAAAGAAACTCCACGAGGTGGGAAAAACTATGAGAAACACCCAGACAGTCAACAGGTAAATAGTTCTGTGTATGTATGGCACTAGCCCTCGGTACTGAATCAACACCATTAACTCACCGGGCACTTAGGAACACACGTCAGTCGCGTGACCACATATATTTGAAGGCAGAGTAAGAAGGCAGGAGGGCCCCAGGCAGGATGAGGGAGGTCAAGCAAGTGTGTGACTTGTCACAGCCCACGGCAGATCTGGCCCTTGGGTCTCCCATCTGATAGGAAACATGGTCTGCTTTCTAAGCGAGTTACTCTATGCAGTGCCCGGCTAGCACGAGCTGGGCAAACCAGCCTTTAAAGACAGGCTCCCTTCATGACGGACTGCTCTGTCTCTGCCAGGCCACCCCATCATCCAGGGCTCTCTCTACTCAGGGGATCCTGGGACTCCCACACAGACATGATGGCCCAGACCTCTCACAGACCCCTCTCTCCACCATCACTGTCACCTCCCTCAGGAACATCAGCACAAGCCCTCCTGCGGCCTCCCCAGGACCTGCCCTCGCTGCAGAGCAGCCATGGTGGGGACTCCCCACTCTCTGAAGGAGGCTGGTCAGCCTGCTCTGCCCCTCGAGGAAGACGGGTCCTGACATGAGAGCAGCCTAGAACGTTCCAGCTGTGACCATGGACTGTGGGCTCAGACTGACAGGGACTCGGAGGCCACACAGGCTCCTGTGCTGATGTGAACAGACGCGGGCCCTGGGACAGGTGAATGGGGTAGACAGAAATTAATTTTATTCATTTTTTTTAAGAATGGGACCTACTCTCTGCCCTAATCCAACTTTCTAGACCTTTTCTCTACTCTGACACCATCTTTTCAGACAATATTTTTGTCCAACCCCATGCCAGCTATCAAACTCAAACAAAACTGTCCTAGTCTTGAGCCCCCAGAAACCAGCCTAAAATGGACTTCCTAGATTCTTTCCACCTTCAGGTCTCTATTCTCAGCTGTTCTGTTTCTACTTTTTGGTTCCTGTTCATTAGTCATTTTGTCCTGCTTTATATCTTGCTGCTTTTCAGCCACCAATTTGCAGATGCTACTATGATTCCACCCTGACCTCCCTGGGCAGACGACCTCACCCATGTGTCCTGGAGCCTCCCCTCCCCAGAGCCCTGCACTGCCGGGCTAGCTTCGCGGGCGGGAGAGAGAGAGACAACCAGGGACCCATGGCTGAGTGGTACGCAGTTCAGTCTTTATTCATGTGGAACACAGTGCAATCTAAGCTCTCTCTAATCACAATCCTATCCTTATCTTTCCTGAGGCGGAAGAGTCAGGTCTGAAGAGGATGTACGTAGGATAGGGGATGGGGAAAAGGAAAAAGTGTGCAAAACAGGGAGGATTAAACCAGTGCCCTGCAGGCAGGGCGGTGCTTAGTTAACAGTGGTTATATAAACAGAATACAGTGTTAAGCAGGGGGGATTAAACCAAGGAAACAGAAGGGGTCTTAGAAGCAGAATTTAGAAGCAGACCAACACTGCCCCACTAGGGACAGACAGACACAGGCTGGGGGTGTGGATCCACCTGCCAACACCCATGTCCAGAGGAGAAGCAATGACAGAAGCCAGAACTCCCACCTTCTGCTCCCCATAGAGAATTTGGGTCCAGGCTCCCAGAGGGATAAAGAACAGGGGAAGCTTCCAGTGGAGGGGACGGGACACGGAACTCTGGTGGTGGGAACTGTGGGATTAAACCCTCTTTTTTCTTCTTTATGATTTGCAGTCAGGGCCTCTGAAGTGCAGTCTATTGTTCCCAGCTTCTTTTTCACTCAAAGATGGGGACAGACAGACAGACAGACAGACAGACAGACAGACCGGGAGCCACTACGGCACCAGAGCGCCCCAGATACTGCAGATTTCTGGAGCATGAACTTGGGCTGCAGGCAGCATGGTGGGTACCCTGCCCTGAGCTACCTACGTAGCCGGAGAGATGCTTCTCTTCCCCCCCCCCCCCCCGGGGAAAGCTGTGGCAAAGCTCTGAGGGAGTGTGTATGGATGGGACCCATGCTGTGGGAACCGGTGCCCCCTCCTCTCTGCTTCCTGTGAACTTGACAGGAAAGGCATCCCCTGTTCACGTCACAGGCTGCTCGGCCTGTCTGCCCTCTTTGTGTTCACGCTGAAGCCTCACAGTCACCTTGGCTAATGTCCCTAAGCTCGGCACCAACAGGCAGGTACCGTCATCGCACTGGGATCTTGGCTCCCTGCTCTGGTGAATGAAACTATTCAAACTTACAAAAGACAATCTATTCAGAAAGCTGTTGGCTCCAGAGTGTATTTCTGACTCGTCTTGTAGACACACTTGTCAGGCTGAGTTTATTTATCAAGCAAAACAGAAGCAATTGTATGGATAAGAGAGGTAAATTCTTCTAGACAAGGGACACTCCTATATTAATCTGTGGTATTAGATAGCCTGATCTAGGAGGACGTGGAGATATATTTTTTAGTCTAATGACTTGGAAGAAATCCAGTAATTTTAGTAAGTGTTACAGGAATTAAAAATCACACAACTTTCCTAGTTACAATAATTCCCTTATAAAATTGGGAAAATACTGCCAGGAAGGAGTCGAAGCACGTGGCAAACTGCTAACTTGAGTGTGAAGAGAAAGGCGGCGTTATTCCAAATGGATTGGCTATGGAACAAATCACAGGTTCCAGTCATCCAAACACGTTTAAAATGTTGATTTCATTTTATAAGATAGCGACAGAGACAGAGGCAGGCAGAGAGAGCAGAGAAAGCCCTGCTCAGCTCTGATGTGTGACAGCACTGGGCCAGAAGAGGGACTTCTGAGTCCCAAGCACTGAATGCTAACGCTCTCAGCGCTCTCCCCAGCCCCACAGAACCTCCACTTTCCTGTTTGTTTTAGTCCACGTTCTCTCGCTCAGAATGATTGTTCTCTGTAAGACTGTAAGGAAGATTCTCTTTATCTTAGTTGCCACCAGGAATATTGCTGGGGTTCAGTACTGACTCTACAAATCCGCCAGTCCTGGTGGTTATTTCTTCTTCCCCTTCCTTCCTTCCTTCCTTCCTTCCTTCCTTCCTTCCTTCCTTCCTTCCTTCCTTCTTCTCTCCCTCCTCCTTCTTTCCATCCCTCTTCCCTCCCTCCCACCTTCCCTCCTTTCTTTCCTCCCTCCCTTTCATATTGCACTTGATAGAACAGAGAGAAATTGAGAGGGAGAGACACAGGAAGGGAAAGACAGACAGACGCTGAAAACCAGCTTCTTCTCCAGTGAAGCTTCCCTCTGCAGGAGGGAAACGGGTTCGAGCCTGGATCCTTGCACCAGCAGCCAGCCCCCAAGTAAGGAATTCTGCGTGCTTCCTGACAAAGGGCTCACTCAGCACACTCCTGCCCGGAGGCCCTCCACACCCCCGAGAGAGCTGTCCTAGGGGCAGGGTTCCAGGGAAGGGCCACATGTCCTCCTGAAAGGAGGCCCCAGACACTGGAATCTTCGAAGGAGTCTAGCCGTTCGGAATATTACTCAGTTATTTTCTTTTTCTTTTTCCCAGAGCCCTGCTCATCTCTGGCTTGTGGTGGTGCAGGGGCCTGATGCTGGGACTTTGGAGCCTCAGGCACGAGAGTCTGTTTCACAGCCGTTCCGCTGTCCACTCTGCTGGAGCCTTGTGGCGGACGCTGTTCATTACCGCTAACTGAGCTGCTTCTCTGTGGCTGGAGTTGGAGCCAACCTGGACACTCGGCTGTGCTTGAGCCCCTCACCAGTCTCCTGGGTGAATGCTCTTCTCTGGCTCAGCTGGGGCCTTGGCATCTGCTTCCTCACACTGGGCCCTGGCAATCCCTTCACTCTCTGTGCTGTGGACCCCACTCCCTTCTCCCCTCCCTGAGGGTCTGCCCTGAACTGTGGCCTGGTAAACAGTGACCAGGCCCTCCCCGGTCCTGGAGTCCTACCTCACACGGAGCTACTGCACCTGTGCTCAGAGCTCTAGGAGCGAAAACTCCCCTGTAGGGAGACTTTGCATGCAGGGTCAGTGAATTCCGCTTTGTCCCGACTGACTCAACACCAGGGAAACGTCCAAGCTCAAGGACTGGCGGGTCACATTCAGGACAAAGACGGCTGAGCCATCTTGGGAGGGTGGGTGCAGGACTTGCTTGTGCCCAGAACCACATGGGACGTCTCTACGGCCCCAGCAAGGCGGAGGGAGTGGGAGCGGGGCACCACAGCACTGGCTGCTGTCCACGGAGCTCGCGGGGGCCTGTGATCAGGCCCAGGCCTGGGGCTGTGTCTCCTCCCAGCCTCCACCAGGAACCACTCAGCCTATGGTATCTGTGTGTCTGTCTGCCGGGAAGGTCCTGGCGCGCGGTCTCGGCTTTGCCAGGACAAGTGCACATCCAAGGGCGGGGACGCAGCCCTTGGCGCTGCCGGGTGCCGGGACAAGCAGGTCTGTTTGGGTCTGCCTCAGCGCAGACCTACACAGAGGGCACAGACAGGACTGTTTACAGTGGCCGTGATGTCTCCTGATTACAATTTAGTGTGTTTTCCCTGGGCGCAAATTTGTTCTTTACTGCACTGTTTGTAGTGAATTACTTACTCGATTTTGTCATTCAAATCTTAAACGCAAAGGAAATGGCTGAGTCTCTCAGCACAAAAAGGGAAGATTAGGCGTGTCAGAATCACTCTGATCAGATAGATGACTTGGGCTGCGCAAATCTTTTCAAGACAGCTCAAACAGTGTGAGCGTTTCACAAAGGAGCTCCAGACGGCCTCCATGTCAATGGCCCCCAAGTGCTGAACACCTAGCCAGTGACCGTCTGCAGCCTGAGTCCTGCCGGGCTGATACAGGTAAATGCAGGGTAAGTCCATTTCCTGCGCTGTCTTTTCAGTCTGCGGTATTTGGGTCTGGGTCACTCAGGCGAGCTGAATAATGTGAGCCTGAAGCTGCTTTCAGCCCCACGTCATCACTGTCCTTTCCCTCAGAACCCTCACCGCCGCTTCTCTCCACCCGTTTCCGGTCTGTCCGCCCTCATTTCACACACGCAGAAATGCGTCCTTGAGCTGATCACGTTTTTTTTCCAAGATTGGCAATGAGTACAGAAAACTCTTTCTCTGCAAAGACTGACCGACAGGAAGGACAAGGAGAGTTGTGGCCAGTCAAACAAGCGATGAGCGGTCCAAGTCTCGCCGGGCAAGTCACAGCAGCAGGTGGGCTTGGCCTCCTGCGAGCTAAGGGCTGATGACCAGCGGTGTTTGCTCTGGCGGGGAGGGACGCCTTCAACAGCCCACCACAGCCCCTGCAAGCTGCCCTAAAAGGCTCAGAGTGTCTTCTTCAGGGTAAAACCCATTTTTGTCTTTAGGAGGAAAGTTAGTGGAACTTAAATTCATTATAATCACTTTTCTAATCAGATGTTAACATTCACTTTAAAAAAGAAAAAGCACTAACTACAGTCTACACATATTTATAAATAGTCCCAAGTAGGTTGTGGGGCAGGGGGCGGCCTAGTGGTTCTACAAAAGACTCTCAAATCTGAGGCTCTGAGGTCCCAGGCTCAATCCCTAGCACCACCATCAGCCGGAGCTGAACAGGGCTCTGGAGTGTCTCTCCCTCATTACTCTAAAATAAATGCAACATTTTAAAAACAATCACAAATAATAACGTGTATTTGTAAAGAGGCAGATTCTGTGTGTGTTACACAGACGTACCCATGTTTGTCAACCAACAACTCTAGAACAGAGCACGGCTGGAGGCACAAAGCAGGTGAGGCGCCAAGTGGAAGCCAACAGGCGCCTACAACACAGTTCACATGCTGGCCGCAGGGTCCGGCTGTAAGCACTGGGGGGGGCCCTCCCTGTCCTTCTCCCCCTCCCCTCCACACCTCTCCCCTCCCTCCCCTCCACGCCCCCTCCCTCCACACCCCTCCCCCTCCACGCTCCTTCCCCTCCCCCGCCCCGTCCCTCCACACCCCTCCTCCTTCCTCCCCTCCCCTCCCTGCCCCCTCCCCCTCGCCCGCCCCTCCCTCCCCACCCCCTCCCCCTTGCCCGTCCCCTCCCTTTGCTTCTCTGGCCTGAAAGCGCTGCCCCAGAAGCTCTGGGGACCACAAAAGACAGGACCAATACTGAAGAGGCTTGAACCTTGGTTAATGAGAGATTATTATAATGAGTGCGTTTATTATAAATGTCAGAAGCAGATGAGCATGCTTAGAATATTAACATCACAACTCTTAGACTCAGTATTCCATTTTGTTTCTCAAATCATAGGAGACTCGGTGAAACAGATAAGGAAACTCCAAGTTGAGGGAGCACATTTAGTGGGATTGCTCATAAAGACGCTGGCTTGTGCTAGCCACAGTCCCAGACCAGCCCGAATTATCCGGAGGCCAAGAGATTGATCCCAATGAGAATAACTTCGCAGGAGACTATAATTACGACTTCACCTCGGCGAGCTTACTCCATAGGGAGGCGTGGCTGCTGGCCCGTCATGAAGCCCATCATGAACCGCGTGCCACGCTAGCAAACTGCTCACTTGGGCAGTGC